>NC_134582.1:10585000-10605000 GCF_037038515.1 Microtus pennsylvanicus
GCAGGTCCGAGCCTCCGGGGTCCCCCAGCTTCCCGTCCTCCTGTAGCAGCCTGGAGGAGTTCAGCGCGAGAGGGAAAGAACCCGTGGCGGGCGTCGTGCGGTCCCGGCCGCTCCCCTTCTCCGACAGCCCTCGGCCTTGAAGGAACCGGCTACCGCCAACCAGGGAGTCTCCGAGAAGGACCCCAGTCTCCTCATCTTCTTCCTCTTCATCCTCGAGGTCTCGACCGTCCTCCTCTTCCTCTCCTTCGAGTGGCTTGTGGCCCTCCACATCCACCTCTTGCTCTTCCTCCTCGTCCTCCTCATCTTCCGAGCTGTCCTCGCTTGGATAGCTGCAGCTGGTGCCCTCGGGGGACAGAAGGCCTCGGTGGTGCGGCTGCGGGGCCAGCGGGGGCGGCGGCGGCGGGGGCGGCGGGGCTGGGTGGTGGCGCTCCGACCCAGGCTCATCTGGTTGTGGCGGCAGCAGCAGCAGTGGCGACGGCGGTTGCGGAGGGTGGTGGTGGTGATGGTGTGGGTGGTGGTGGTGGTGGTGATGGTGCGCTGGGGCAGAGTGGGGCGCGCCCGCCGACGCCCCGTGCAGCTTGGCCAGGCTCTCCGCGTCGTCCTTGCCGCCCACCGGTCGGAAGGCGCTGGAATGGTGGTAACTGCCGCCGCCCGCCTTGCGCCCTTCCAAGAGGTGCGGGTGATGGGGGGCCGGCACACGGGTGCCCGCAGGACCGGTTCCAGAGGACGCAGCCCCGGTCCCGGACGTCACTCCAGGCTCTGCGGGTGGCGTGGACCCGGCGCTGCAATCCCCGCCGCTGCCGCCCGGGGGCGACTCGAAGAGCGCGTCGCGTGCTCCCGTGCCCCCAGCAGAGGGAGGACCGGAGCCAGGGCCATTGGTCACTACGGGGGGAGGCTGGCCCGGCGGGGGTGCTGCTTCGGCGCTGCCACCCGCGCCGCCAGGCTCAGCCAGGTCCAGGAAGGCCTGACGCAGCAGGGCCGGGCTGTCACCCAGCGCGCAGCCAAGCGCAGACGGTGGCTGCGGCGGTGGCTGTAGGTAGGTGGGTACGGGCAGCCCGCCTGGGGTCCGCGGTGGCCAGAACATGCAGAAGGGTGGGTAGAAGGCGTCCTTGCGGCCCGCGGGCCAGAAGAGACCCGACAGACCGGCCTTGGGCGCCGCACCAGTGCTCCCGGCACCCGCTCCCCCCAGGGCCTCGGCCGCTGCGCCCGCGTCCTCCTTCTTGTGGCACAAGCCAAAGGCTGCGGCCGCGGCTGGGAAGGTGTAAGGATGTGGGAAGAGGCCCCCGCAGCCCGGGAACTTCTGCAGCACGCCCCCGAAGGAACCCTTGCTGGGCACTGGGATGACTGGGTAGCTGCGTGGGCCTTTGGTGCCAGCTGCTGCACCAGCCCCCGCACTGGCGCCCACGCCCACGCCGGTCACGCATCCACCCCCGGCACCGCTTGCACCCGGCCCTGCGCCGCCAGTGGCCGCGGCAACCGAGAGGCTGGCGGCGGCTGCCGAAAGGCTGGCTGCAGCCACCACGGCTGCCTCCTGTAGGGAATCGTCATCGTCGTCGAAGCGCGGCCGCTTGTGATGGGCGTGCGGGGCGCCAGCCAGCTCAGCCAAGGGTGGTGGTGGCGGTGGCGGTGGTGGCGCGCCCAGTAGGTGCGGGCCCAGCAGGCCCCCGCCCCCGGCCACTGCGGCTGCGGCCGCCACCGCAGCTGCCTTGACGGAACTGAGCGGGTGACAGGCCGGGTGTGCACTGGGCTGAGGCAGCGCGCGCTTGCGGCTGCCTCCGTTGAACATGGCCTTGACATCCTCCCAGGCGAAGACTAGCTCGTCTTGAGGGCTCTTGTCCGTGAGCTTGAGATGGCGGCGCCAGGAATTGAAGTTGGCAGCGTCTGGCTGTGTGTACTTGGCGTCCGGGGTGCGGTGGGAGTGGAAAATAAACTTGTTGGGTGAGAAGTACATGTTGCAGTAGCTGCATTTGATGCACTTGGCGCGAGAGCTGTTGTAGCGAGCTGGGATGAAGCTGCCGCGGCAGCCCCAGGCACACTCGTGCGACACGTCGAAGGCGAAGTTGTCCGGCAGCTTGGGCGGCCGGTTTTCTCCTAGGAATGACTTACAAAGGCGCTCGGCCTCACGCTTGGTGATCATGCCACAGCGCCGCGAAGAGATCGGCATGGCCCCTGCGCGCCGCAGGATCTCCAGTTGGACAGGCGTACACTGTACGCACGTGATGCCCAGCGCCACGCGGCGGTTGTGGATCTCGTTGTAGCTGAAGTTCTTGAGAAGGGTGTTGGAGATCTGCGCCAGGCACAGACGTTCCTGCCCGTCGATCACCAAGGACACGATGGGAATGCCATAGAGGATCACCTGGCCCACCTGGTTGGGTTTGAGGTTGGCGTGCCCCGGCCGCGGCTGGCTCAGTGCATCGGGCTGGAAGGCGCTCGACGGCGATGCAAGTAGGATGTCGTTGGGCCCTGGCAGTGGGCTGGAAGCCATCTCCTCAACTGCAGAACCGCGGGCTTAGCGCTCCGGGTTTGCCTTGGAGACTGGGAAGGAAAGAAGAAAGTTGACTTGAACCTTCCGGTCTTAGAACAGAGGGAAGGGATGAGAACTAACTGAAAATTACAATAGCTCCTTGCCTTGGTTAAGACACTGGGAAACTGAGCGAGTTTCAGGTGCACAAAGGTCATCTTTTAAAATTCCCCTCAAGGTCTCCTTTGAGAAAGTTTAGCCACTTGGAGTTAGTAATTTGTCTTCCGTCCTACTCGTCCCAAGTAAATACTGTCCACCGATCTGTCTGCCTATCTATCGGTTTCAGCAAATTCCTAAAAAACTCAAGATATCCCCGATTTATGGGGAAAAATGATTGCTGGAACAAGACACGTGTCCAATAGGAATTATAAAGAAATGACTGTGGTCGTTAATGATACACAAGTCATGAAGAACTCGGGCATGGCGAGAGAGAGAGAGAGAGAGAGAGAGAGAGAGAGAGAGAGAGAGAGAGAGAGATCATTCAGACGTGCCTGAAAAAATTGATTTTGGTTTTAAAAAATTAACCCAAACATTCTAAAAAGTGCTTTTTGTGGTGTCTGTGGTTTCCTTGGGGGCGAGATTCACTACTGATTAAAACATTGCTCATTAAAGCAAAACGAAATCTCTTCTTCCTCATCCTTGCTATTAGGTATTATTTTATTTAGTGTAATTAGAAAATTTGAGGGCTGCACGATTGCCCCCAAATTTCCAAAGACCCCTTTCCTGAGCCAAGGACATCTAATTCTAGATAGACGGATCAAGAAGAAGTTGGAGACATAAACAGTAAAAAAGTGCTTTCCTGTCGTGTTTAGACAAGTTATGGGTCATGTTAAACCCAAAAGCTCGCAAAGAAACAGTTCTTGGGGATCACGACAGGCAGAGCATTAAAAAGTGTATTCCGTCGCACACAAGTCAACTTCTGTGACATTTGCCTCCTTGGCAATGTCGATACTGTTCTATGTCGAGAGTGTGCCCAAAAGTAACCATAATTTTCAGATTAGGTAACCAATTGTGGCCGCACTGGAAGTGGATTATGGGTTCAGTCTGAAATAAAATTCTGATTTCACCTGGCCAGCTGGATACCCCAATGGATAAAAATAAAAACTCATTAAGTTGAAAATAGAGCAATGGTAGAGCAAAGAAACCCGAGCGAAAAGAACGGTAAGTCAAACCAAGTTAAATGGTGCGTTCCCCAGGAAAAGCAATGCTCTCCCCGGAGCTACTTGGACCATGCGTAGGCCGAAGCTGTCCTTTGACCTGAAAAGTCACCAGTGTCCATCGCCTGGCAGCAAACTGGATTTTATTACAGCGATCATAGAGAATACACTAACCAATCCCCTCAAACAAATGATTGCAACGATGTTCGTCTTTGGGTCCCCATGACTTCTGAATGGCCTCCTCTGACCTGCTGCCCCTGGGATCTTTTGCGCTCTTCTTCGACCTCCAAGAAGGCCGAACAAGACTTCTCGTTCGAAGGAGAGGATCGCCAGGCGTGTCAGTCACTTCACAGATCAGAGGACATATTTTTAGGGGTTAGGGCATTAAATGGCACTCAAGGCATGGTGATTCTCGAGTCTGACACTATCAGACCTAGCTTCGGCTGATGACCCTCCCAGGTTCATTTTTCTCTCAGAGAAGACCGTATTATATCAATAAGACCCTGAGAGAACTCGAACTTTCTGTTCTTAGAAACACGGATGCTGAGTTGGTTCCGCGTTAGGAAGCGCAACCTTCGCGAGGAAGAGCCGGGAGAAATGCCTCCTCTTGGATGTACCCCCACTTTTACCCACAAACCCTTCCAGAAACTCCGTCAGCAGAGACACAAATAAGATTTCGGTTGAGGTGCATTTTGAGGGGTGAAAGGAGAGACAAAAGTTAGTTGAGCTGGAAAGGGAACCCGACAAACTTCTCCATCTGCCTCATGAGTCAACGACCAGCAAATTCATTCTGGTTCTGCTACCCATCATTTCCGAGGCCCGCCGCCCCTCCACCTACGGCTAAAACTCCTCAGCTGTGTTTCTTCAACCTCCAACTGGGTGCCGAGTCAGGGTGGGCGGGTTTGGGTCGTACCTGATAACCCCTCGATGTCTTTAGGCGCGTGGCTGCCGGCCCATCTTCCGAGGGCGCTCGGAGGCGAAGCATCCAAGCGGGTCCTCGAATCCAGCGGGCGGGACTCAGGCGAGCTGAGCGAAGATCCCCGCGCTGGCGCGAGCTAATGGCGCTCGAGCCCGGCGGGGGGCAGAATAAGGGCCTGGGTTGAGGCGGGGTGTCCCCTCCACCGCAGAAAGTGTGGGCACGCGGAAACCCGCGGCAAGCGAGCCCCAAGTGGAGCGCTGTCTGACAGCGCCTTTCTCTGTCTCTGAACTCGTGTCCGATGGAGGGGACGCCACCCAGCGGGCAGGGTGACGTCACCGTCTCCCTGACACTCCACATTAAAGGGCTGGCATGTTACAGGGAGGGAGGGGGAGAGCGAAAGCGAGAAGGAGCTACATTAGAGATCCTTTCCCAGCAGACACGAAAAGCCACCACCTAGCCCAGGGCAACTGACAGCTCCCCAACCCGAGAACAAAACACAGCAATGAGAGGCTAGAACCCCTGATCTGGTTTAGGAGTCCAAAGCTGAACTGCTTGTGTGCATCCTGGGGAGATTCTAGAATATCTGCAAACTAAGAGTCTGCCTGCCTGTATTAGCCCCTCCTCAAAGCCACCCTCCTTCCCGAACGATTCCTCCTAGCAGACCCTGGGTCTCCAAAGAAACAGAATGCAGCCAGCAGGGCAGCACCTCCTTTGAAACACTGCCGACTAAGAGCAAGAAAAGAAATTTCTACATAGAGTGACCAATGCGGAAACTGGGAGAGTCGGGAAGAGATAAGTGACCCCAGGTTTGCCCTTACTTTTCAGGGCAAAGCAGCCACTGAGCCTTGTCTGGTCTCTGGTCCATAGTGAGTACAATTGAGTGAAGACACCAGTGGGTGCCAGTGTGCATTCCTCTGCCAGCCATGGTTAGACCACTCCTGTAACTCATCGTATAAGATCTACGCAGGCTATGCCACAAACGTAGAGTGGTCTATTACAGAGTCCCCAACATGGCAGCCCTTTGGACAAACTGCCAATTCCCCTGGAGAAATACATTTCTAGAGACTTCTGAAAGAGCATGCAGACCCTTCCCCCAAAAAGAGCCCACTAAGATGAGACAGAATTTTCCCCCACAGTCCCCCGAAGTGGGCACACCTGGGATATTAATGAAGTGTGCAATGCTGTCTCCTAATTGGCTGGCTCTTAAGAGTAAAAACAATCACTGGCCAGTTTATCAGAAACTAAAGAAGCCATTTGTTTGGAGGACAGTCTAAGGAAGGTACTTGCTGTGACAGGAACAGCAAGTTATATTCTTGCAGTATTAGTCTAGATGAAGTCCGGTCACTGCCAGGCAAAACAGGCTGAGGAATGGACAGTTCTGCTAGAGAAAGGATGGAACTACCCCCACTGAGTCCAAGGCCCAACCAGATCCCATTACAGCACAAACACACAGTCCCTAAATACAAGTATAAAAATGTGAAATCTTACATCTTCAAAGGTTAGCAAAGTCAGGTAAGAAAATCAGGGCCTTTGCTCAGGAGTTTGTTTGTTTTTTACCAATATCCTGAAAACAGTTTGAGGGACATGAAAATGGTGGCATTTGTGGGACACCAAAGTTTCAAATGGCAGTGAAATAATTTTCCAACAATCTCCTTATTTCTAAGAGCACCAAAAGCACAAATCAGATCCTGTCTTAAGGTGCTGAAACCAGCTCAGTGCTTTCTGTCTAATGCTCCAAGATGAAGAACTTGGATTTGGGGGCTTTCTGGTTCATTTGCCTAAAAAAAAAAAAAAAAGCACCGCGGTCATTTTCTAGTCTCATTACCAGAAGACAAGTCATCCCTAAGCCCAGGGCCAAACCTTCATCTTCCTTCTCCATTGCCTCCTTTTTGGAATCCACTGCCGTGGCATCCACAAAATAGGTTTAGACTTGCTCACAGTTCCCAGAGCCCAGGCTGCTAGAAGGGAAGCTCTAGTTACATAGGAAGCTGAAAATGGGCAAATGGGCGGGTCTTGAGACTGGGATTGGAGTGACAGATGCTGATCATCTCTCACTGAGGTACCCCTCGGAAAGGCCTGGGAAGCCTGCAGGGAGGAAGCGTTCCAGGGTCCAAGCTTTTACCACGCAGCTCCCTTATTTACTAAAAAGGCAGATTCTTACTTTTAAAAAGGTGCCTTCAAAAAAATCTGCCTGGAGGTGGTGGCGAATCCCAACCCTGAGGAGGCAGAGGCAGGGGGGACCTTTGTGAGTTCAAGACCAGCCTGGTCTACAAAGCAAGTTCTAGGACAGAGAACCCCTGTCTTGAAAAACAACAATAACAATGACAACAAATCTCTCTCTCTCTCTCTCTCTCTCTCTCTCTCTCTCTCTCTCTCTCTCTCTCCTTCTTCTTCTTCTTCTTCTTCTTCTTCTTCTTCTTCTTCTTCTTCTCTTTTATTTTTCTTTTTTTTTTAAAAAAAAATCTCATCTGTCCTTCTGTCTCTACAGTGAAGCCACACCCCAGTGGCACCGACAGTCACATTTTCCTCACCCAGCACACTTTGGAGGGTTATTGAATATAATCCTGACACTTTGGTTTTTTAAAGTCTCACTAGAAAGAGAAATGTGTAGTGTAAGGCTAAATATTTTTATTCAAATAATTATAAGAAGAGTCAATATTTTATTTTCCCCAGTGAGCCTGGCTGCCCTGCAGTTGCATTCTTGGAATTTGAAGGCTTGAAGAAGTTATTTTTAAAGTGGACTCTGCTCTCAGAGAGTCTTGTCTGTTGTCGAACTAAGAAGATGCATAGAAGCCCATTTGTGTTCTCTGAACAATTCTCTTCTCACTGCCTCAGACCCTTTGTTTTGAACAAGTCCCCTGTTGCTGATTCCCAGGGTTGTGCCAGTCCTTGCCCTGGCATCTGGGACCCTGAAAGACCCTGGGAGGAATTGGCCCAGGCAGGAAAAGGCTGTTTGGGATGAGTTAATCAATGCTTTCCTATTCGAGCGGACATGCATTTTACACGTCGGGGCCTCTCCTCAGCCTGCTAATTGATTCAAATAGTTTCATTGGTTAAACTGGTGTCACCCGTTTGCATGATCTATCACCGCACAAAGGAGAGCATTTCCACTCCCTTCTCCATTCCGGGCGGCTGCGGTTCACCCAGGCCAAGGACAGGTAAAGGAGCCCAGACGCCCGGACCCAAAGGAAAACCACAAACCGAGCTACCTCCCTCCCTCCCCCTCGGAACTGGAGAGGCTGTCCATGCTAGAGCACATGGACAGCAATCCAGGGCCCATGGAGTCATAGCTAGGACTATTAACAACTGATTGAAGGGAACTCAAACCAAGCCAGGGCCCAGCCCAGCTTATTCCACTTTGGAAGCGGATTGATTCCTAGCCCGCAGTGGGTGGATCTGGCTGAATAGGTCGCCCTGGACAGAGCAAGGGGAGGAGCTGTCCGCGGTGCTCTCTCAAAGCGTCGCTCGGAGGCATAAGAGATCCAGGACGAAACTTCCCAGCTTGAACCCACGGGAGCATTAGATTAAGGTTGGGGCAGAGGCAGAACTGATTGCATTTAAGAGGCAGGCAGGAAGTGATGTGGGAATCACACTTGTAACTTCTCATATCTGCCCCGTTTCGAAGATAAAGACCTTAATACAATAAATCCATTACAATCAGATAGCTCTCTTCCCACTATTACCTTGGTGCTGAAGAACCCAGAACCAAATTATATAGCAAAAGATTTACCCCTTATCGCCCTCCCCCATCACTCCTGTTTTCCTTTTGTTTACACTCTCAGGTAGGAGTATCTGTTCCTGTCCTTTCTGTATCGGTTGGGAGACACATGATTTCCCTGTCACTCCCAGGGGTGTGAAAGGAGATCCATAAGGAAACTTGAAGCCTGGTGGACAGATGAAGTCACCAAATAAAGGGGTTTTGTAGTCATGTAGTATAAATTTCTCTGTGACCACTTACTACTAGCTGTGGAAATTTGCTCAGGTACCTACATTTCACTAGTTGCTACCTGCAAAACGAGGATATTGGCAGGGAGCTCACTGGGCTGAAGTGAGAATTAAGTAATATACATATGGTGTGCCTGGCTCATTTTATACATGGTATTTTAAACTGACCTTCCCTGGAGAACGAGGACAACGGGCCCCATCTGTTAGAAGATGTGTTAGATAGCATCAACGGTTCCATAATAAATATAACATCGATGATGCTTCAACTTAATGCAGAGAGGAAACCATGTTACCCTCAGGAATACAAGTTTTTTTTTTTCTCTCAAACTGTATTTTGCTCTTAACTGATAGTGTCTTTTTAAAATTCTTTATTTTGTTTTAATGGTGTGTGTGTGTGTGTGTGTGTGTGTGTGTGTGTAGAGGCCAGAGATGTTGGATTCTCCTGGAGTTGGAGTAAATAGGCGTGGTGAGCCAACCAATGTGGGGACTGGGAACTGAATTCCAGTCATCAGCAAGAGTCACACCAAGTCATCTTTCCAGCCCCAGGACGGCACTGTTTATTTGTTTATTTAATTATAAATGGGGTCTTGAACTTTCAGTTCTCTTGCATGAATCTGCCCACTGCTGTGATTCTAATCATGTGCCACCATCCCAAGTTCTGGCATTTATTTTATATACAAGTAGTCAAAATCCTGATTGTTTGTTTATCCCGCTTTAAAGAAATTAATGATAAAAATTACCAGGGCTGATGGCCATAATGACAATGCTCGCTGACTGCTCTCAGTTCTCAATTGCCATCTTTTCTACAACTTGGCAAGCCTAGCTCAAGCTTACTGATTTTCACTCCACTGACTCATTCAGAGTCCTGTGAAGTAAAACAAGAACCAGAAACCAACCAAAGGGTCATTCGTGATGGACATCATAAAGAAATCATAAAAAAGGTGTTTGGAGGCAGATGCAGTCTTTGAGGCTTCTCTAAATATTGTCTCTTTAAAAGGATCCTTCCCCCAGCTGCCTGTGAAAAGCAGTGAGAACACAAACTTTCTTGGGGAAAGGAAGAAAAGAAAAAATGCACCCCTAAACTATGTACCCTTAAATTCTTCATGCGAATCAATGAGTCCTTCTTAACGTTCAAGCTCATACTTTTTGTAAGAAATAGAAACTCTGGGGGAAGAACCAAGTCTTAATTTTTCTTTATCAAAGGAAGCCATTGTTACAAGGAAACTTGGACTTGGGTAAAGGGCAGAGAAGACTCTTTATCAGTTCAGAGACCAGGAACAATTAAGACAGTTGCTGCTGGGATTTTCTTTTTCCTTTTTTAAGAAAGCGAACAAACATTTATCTTCTCAGAGTCCTCATACACCTATGAACACAGCAAGGCATGTATGCACATCGTCTATAGGAAGTAATAAATTCAGACTGGCACATGAAGTTAGCATACATGGCGGTCACTTAACAAATGCTAGCTGATCAAGGTGAAATTCAAAGGCAACAAAAACACCCAAAGGTTTGGGGATGCATGCTTTCCCCAAATACACCTGCAAATATGCATCAAAGATGAACAGAGACAGAAGGAGTAAGCCTGTGCACCAGGCACTCTTCCCTTCCCTCCCTCTCCCTGAGCGTGCACACACACATGACCCACCCCCTCCACTCCCCTTCTCCGCACACTGAAAAGGAGGGGGTCCTTTGAAATGGAGGTGGTCCCAGCTGGAAAACCCCGGAGCTCATTTAGATCACATCACTTCAGGCTTTTGTCTCTGCTCCTGAATAACCTAGGCTGCTACAACAAAAGGATAGGCATCTACATGGAGTTTTCATTGGCAAAGATGCAGCTAAAAGATGCTGCTATAATAATGAATAACAAGACAAGATGCTTGCCTTTTTTTTTCTTTGATTGCCATTCCAAAAGAAGGGAAAAGAGAAAAGAGGAGAGGGAGAAAGTGATGCAAGATGCAGAGATTGTAAAAGAGGAAACCGAGGCAAGTATATGGGTGGATTTCCACAAGAGTCTTTAATTGTATGAAGATTACAACTACTACAAAACATAGCAAATGGGGCTCGGGTTTATTTTAGTCTATAAGTGTCTCTTTATTTCAGGGAACTAGTTTAAGAAGTGACTGACACAGAGGATGTAGAACAAGACCTTTGACAGCTTGGAAAAGAGAGGGAGGGAGGTGGCTAGGGGGAAGGGTAGAGATTGTTGACGTGTCGCTGGAGAGAAAATGACATAGATGCACATTTAGCATCTCCCCAACTAACACTGCTAGATGAAACATTCAGTTTTATTTTCTGGGGAAATGAAGGCATTTTTGTTTTTCTTTGCCTGTTCTTTTCCCCAACACCACCCACCTGAACAAAATCTGTTTGCCCCCAAGCTTGGTGCTGTTTCCCACTACACTAATAAACTACCAAGTGCTCGCTGGGTTTCCAGTAAGCAGCATGCCTTTAGTGTTTCTTCTGCATGCAAACTTTAACTTTCTGTTAGCAAAAGCTGACCTGACACAGTAGTCAAATAAATCTCATGGTTAACTACCCAAACTTGGAAGCCTTTAAGCACCAAGGATGAAAGAGGTTTTTGTTAAAAAAAAAAAAGAAGAAATACCCTGAAACACACACACACAAAAAAACGAAAGGTTCTTGCAACACTCTATCTGAATATTTGTGGGTGTTATATTTTCAGGAATATCCCCAGACCAAAGGCAATAAGCATCCCAAACTTTTCCAAAACATATTATAATATCACCGACAAACTCTTAATGTGGGCAAATAATTAAATTTTCCATCTTTTAGAACTGTGTAACCTTGGGTGTCTTAGAAACAAATTGCACAAACAAACCACGGAGATGAGTACTGAGGGTTTCAGAGGAGGCATAATGAACCAACTTTAATTACTAACTTGAAATTAAAAATGTAATATACAGATTTAAATTTATTTTCACCTAAATTGTGTATAAAATTATATGGCTTTTGCAGGCTAAGAAATGCTTTGTAACCAGCCATGCTGCTAAAAAGTCTGAAGTAGTTTCCAAAAGCGAGTTCCCAGACTCACACAGTAATAATGACACATTTATCATTACTGATGACCACCTACTGGGTAATTATTGCTTTGTTACTACTATTACAATCAAGAGATTTCTTTATTTACTGTTAACATTCACTTAAAACTTAATGTTAATGACTGTTCTGAATTCACCAAAGAGAGTTTTCCGTTATATTTCAGAAGTACTTACGTTCTGGTTCAGAAATGGAAAACCATATCGCAACAGAATAGAGGGCTAGGCAAATACTTCATTCTCACCTTCTCCTGAGAACATAAATGGCATTCTGAGGATTTCTGGAGCAAAATTCTCTGGCTCAGAATTGCCAAAAGGTCAGCCTGATGCAACCACTTGACTTGTGCTAATTATGTAAGTATTTTATTACAGGGGATCCATTCATTATTGATACTTGTTTGCAGTAGCTTCCTACTTGGGAGAGTTGTGTTTTATATGAGAAGTAAACAACTCATTGCTGCTCTAGGGCTGGCCTCTCCCATCTGATTTCTTCTTACCCCTTTGTCTAGCTTCACATTCCTGTAGGTTTTGTCCCTATTAGCGCACAGGCAATCCCAGAAGACTCTCCCCTCCATTCCTGTGCCCCTTCAGAACTCCTAGATCTTAAAAGTAAGCTCTGGGTTTGCAGAGTTGGAGGGGAGTTGATATGGGTGGGAAAATGTAACTGACTTCAGAAGCTGAAGCCTAAACTCCTTGAGGCTTGGGCAATACTTTCCTTCTTGATAAGCTGCTTGTAATTCTCAGTTGGGGAGCATCATAAGTCAAGCTGGGGTTTTGGAACACTCAGGAGATGAACACTCTAAAGAGGGTATGATGAAAACTCTTAAGCAGTAGACAAACTCAGAGGGAGGTTCCTGGAGTCCCTGGCAGCCCTGAGTCCACTGTCAGTGGTGGTAGTGCAGTCTACAATAACTTCTTCCAGATGCTGATGTCAATTCTACTAGTAAGACACATACCTGTGCTTGTGGGATGGTTGGCCTTAAGAAGTCCCAGTGAAATACTACACTACATTGGCTGGCTGCTTGGTCCAGAGACCCTGGAGAGTTTTATTCTATAAACTTGTATGGCCATCTGTTCAGTGCTCCCCAGAGAAGTCAAAGGCCCTGGCAAAGGCCTCCAGCCTAAACACAGGCATTTTGTCTTGGGTTTTCATATATGTTCTGAGACTCTTAGACCCTTGTTAGTTTGGAGGCAAGATGTCGATGTCGGAAACCAGCGAGTTGGAGGCCGAAGGGAGTTTGAAGTGGAAGTGCATGTGAGGCAGGAGAGGATGTGACAGGAAGGAAGCAGGAAATGGTCTGCTCCTTCCAGCTGTGGAGGATGCAGGTGGGAAAGAAACAGCTGGAAGCTGTAGTCCCAAAGGACACTTGGATCGCTGGAGAAGGATGAAATCGTGGGGTCTGGAATGAGGTAGAGGGAACCTTGGGGGAAAGCACCTACAAGTTAGCTGAGATTGAGCAGTGCGGGTCACAGCCCTGAGCAGAAACGACAGAGCTGAGATCCCAGGTTCACCCTGAATCTTTA
Source organism: Microtus pennsylvanicus (assembly GCF_037038515.1). Lineage (NCBI taxonomy): Eukaryota > Metazoa > Chordata > Mammalia > Rodentia > Cricetidae > Microtus > Microtus pennsylvanicus. The sequence continues at coordinate 10,598,123 of NC_134582.1, forward strand.
CTATGCAGCTTAGAACTTCACACAGAGATGAGGGGAAGACTCAGCTCCTAAGGGCTCTGTGAATCCTGGTGAGGGAAAGGGAACGATGGGGAGATGGGGAAGAGTGCTGACATTAGGTTCAAAGTGGGTGTTCCAGGGTTGGTCAGACCACACTTCCACCACCCCAAGCTAGGCTCCTTGCCTCCTGCTTTTACCCTGTGCCAGGGTGAAGCAGCTTTGCGTGATCTATGGAGGAATGCCGTTCCCAGCAAGGCTTCTTTAATGGTCCTTTAACAAACTCTTCGATCTCTCTTTGGCCGCTCTGGCTCTCACTCACCTCCTCCCTCTTGCCTTCTCCACTGCCTTCATCAATTATTTATGACCAGCATTAATTATTCAGGAAAAGAGAAAACTCCAGCTTTGGGAACTTCACTAAGGGGAGTTAGTTGGGGGTTTCTCTCTTGTGCCCACAGTAGTTTTGAGGGTTGGTCTTTGGGACTGCATTTGGCTCGATCTTGCTTCGAAGCACAAGAGAAAGGGAACCCAGGAGTTGGACAGGAAATGGAGTGGTGGGTGGCTAAACTCCTCATTTTGGTCTGCTCTGGCCGCTGACTGCTTTGTGTAACCTCCAGGGACCAGAAGTTACGAAGCTCATCCGCAGGAGTCGCTGTCCGGACCTGGTGGTGCTGAAACCGCCGGCTTGATTTCCCCTCCCCAAGGCTGCGGGTTTGAGGGCGGGGAGGTGGGTGTGTGCACCGGAGGGTGGGTGGTAGTGGTGTGGGGAGGAAGGTCTGGATTTGTCCCCAGGCAGGAGGACTGCTCTTCAAAAAGTCTTGTTTGTCTTCTTTCCTTTCAACTGCCCCCCCCCCAACCCTGTGACACCAGGAACGCTGTAACCAAAGATTAATTGCCTTAATCAAATCGATCCATCCTCTGCAATTAATCTTTTACCAACAAATTAGAAACAATTTACCTCAACCTCCTGGGCTGGGAAGAGGGAAGAGGTAGGGTGGTGTGGGGAATGGACAGGATGGGGGACTTTTACAAAACCTACAAAAGGTGAGAGGCGGGCACTTGGGAACCTCTGAGCGTCTAACGCTAGAGGGGAGGGAGGAGGTTGGGGTCAGCAGCCGGGCTCCAAAGGGGCCGGAAATTCCTGGAGTGCCTTTCAGCTCAGAATTCTCCAAAAGAGTAGCGACTGAGGGCAGAGGGTGAGACCACTTACCTGGCCGCGCCGCCCGCGCCCGCGCGGTCTCCGGCCCTCAGCACTCGGTTCTCCCGCCTGCCTGGCGCTCGGCGGCTGCTGCGCGGCTCGGTCTCCCGCGGCGCCCGCCGCCTCCCCCGCGCAGGATCCGTCGCCGCCCGCAGCCCGCGCGCGTTCCACTGCGTTCCTGCTTGCGGGCGGGTCCTCCTCCGCGTCCCAGTCCAGTCCCACCCCTCCCCTACTCTTCGGTTCCTGCAGCCCCTTAGCTCTTCCCACTCCCCTTCTCCGCAAGTTTGTAAGTTTGGGGTGAGGGTCGATCTCCTCGCACCCAGCTTCTCGGTTTAGCTTGCTCAGATCCGCACCCCCACTTCCCAGCTCAGACCTGGTCCTCTGACGCCGCCTGTTGGTCAGGCAGGGCGACAGCGCGGAGACCGTCCTTCACCCCTCACCCTCTCCGTGCCCAGTAGTCCAAACAGCACCAAAAGAAGGCAAGGTTGAAGGCCCAGCAACTACAGTGAGGCCTAGGGCAAAAGGTTAGTCAAGCACATCAGATGAGCTTAACTTGGGCTAACAGCTTGAGCTCCCCACCCCGAAAGGTCCCATGGCCTGCAGGTTTCCTGTATACACCCCTGCCCCAGTTCGGTTGGGCCAAGAGGCTTGTGCCTTTTGGAAGCATTGGTCGTGGAGATCAATTGTATATCTATGGAACCGAGGGAAGAAAGCTGGGAAGGTTAAAATTCCGAGACTGAGTTCTCAATAAGGAGGCGGAGAAGCTTCTGAGTGAACTGGAGGTGGGGAAGGGTTGTGAACCATTCTCATCAGGGAGTGTCAAGCCTGGGGCGGGGAAAGTTGGCAAGTGTGGGCCAGTGGTTTCTAGGTAGAGCTCAGGGCTGGGGAGGGGGAGATGATCTAGGGATGAGGACAACGTGGCTTTGTACACCGGCCTAGTCTCTAGGCAGGTCTCCTAGTGAGGGTCTCACTCAAGGACCAACCTCCCCTTTGCACTTCTTGGCAAGTCTTGGTCTGGCCTCTGCTCCACCAAGGCCTCGCAGAGTGGAGGCACAGTACCCTCCCCACCCGCATCCTGTCTTTTTCATTCAAAGAATTGATGTACTGTTTCTCACTACCCCCTCCTTCTCTAATAAACGATTCCCATAGATTATTCGATGTAGAGAAGGAAGGCGGCTGCTTAAAAAACAAAAAGCCATAGCCCTAATGAGTTCAATTACAATGTGGTAAACACATTGCCTCTACGCTTTAATTAAGCCTGCTGCCCAATTTTAACTCATTAGTAATTCATTAAGACAACAGCCCCGTGCTGGCGGGTGGAAGGCACCACAGACTGATTGTGTTGGGCGGAGCCCGCACACTGCTGTCCACCAGCGGCCCTTGCGTTGGACCGAAGAGAATATCAGGTTTGGGACCCAGTGGTTTCAGTATCTATTAAGACCCGAATACCCTCTCCAGATGCACCAGATTTGGCAGCTCTGTGCCACCAAGATGGCCTGTCCAATGTCAAGGCCCTGGGGTTTTAAAAGTTTGCAAACCTGTTGGGTAGGAAAAGGTGGTGTGGGGCGGAGCTCTGGCCAAGGAGGGAGGGTCCTCAGGCTAAACCAGGTGCCCAGGTTAGGTACGTTCACTCTCCTTTCACTTATCAGACGTAAGGGGGGGGGGGGCGCTAGCTTTGGCTTTAGCTTTCAGCGCTATTACAGTCTGCATGCTTGCAGAGAAACCAGCCCATGGTTTTTGAGCGGGGGAGTGGGGGGGGATGAGGATCGTAGTGGGAGAAGAGTGCTGGCTGCAGAAGGAGAGATCTGGAGGTCGGAGCCTAGATTCCCCTTCATCCTTTTCGCTCTCTTCTGAGTGGTTAAGACCAGACTCTGTATCTGTAACTATGCGGGTTCAGACCAGCACATGAGGCCATCGCCTTGTGGACAGAAAGGGTAAGTGTAGCGGAGTGAATCGTGCCCTGGCAATGAGTCAGCAAGCAGTTATGGTCGTGCCTTTCCTAAGGGAGAGAGTTTAAGACGCCTCCTCCCCCTCCCCTGGCTAGGTTCTAGAAAGGAAGTGTCAGCGTGTTTTGGGCGGCACAGTTTGGACAGGAGTGAACTCAGGTACCCAGGCTCCAGTGTAGAGTTCCCGAGGCAGAGAGGGTTACAGAGAGAAGCTTCGGTTAATAAAAAGAACTTGAAGCGGCTTCCTGTCCCACTTTGGAGGCTTTCTTTGGTTGGAAGAATTCCTGGTCGCCCCGGCTGCTCACCGCGCCCCCTAGGAGCCGCGGGAACTTGTCCGGTGCTACGTGGGCCGGCTCCGCCTCCCGAGGGGGGGGGTGGAGACTCCCCGCGGTCAGTGCGAGCCCCAGGGCTAGGGCTGTTTGCGCTCCCTCCACCCCTGAGCTCTACTCTGTGGCGGGTTGCGTCTGCTCTCGTCCGGCCGCTCCTTTCCCTCGTCCGAGCTGCTACTGCACCTAGAAGCTAGTGCACAGACGGGATTTCCTCTCGGCCGAGGGTAAAGGTCCCGCGGCCAGGTGGCCCAGGAGGAACACGGGACGCTGACTCTTGAAGCTTGACTAGGATGAGCGAGAGGAATGTCTTGAATGCCCTACTCGCTCCCGGAGGAAGGAAATGCTGCAGGTTCAGGCTGGGTACTCCGGGGACCAGGGTCCTGGCTGGCGTTGCACTCTTCGGATTCTCTGGGGAGGGTTCGGAAGACATCTGGCCCCCGCCGGAACTGAGTCTCGGTCCAGGAGTATTGAATCCCTCCCAGGAGGGTGGGCGGCAGGAGAGCGTCTCTTGTTAGGTGGGGCGCAGAGTACCCATACCCGGGTCCCGGTGAGAGGTTGCCCTGGGTCTGGGGAGTGTCGCTTGTGGTTGTTTTCCGGGAGCCGCGCGCTGGCCTGGTCGGTCTTCCGGCCAAAGCCTGGCCTTGCTGCAGCGGCGCCTTCCCGCGCTTGGATTGGGGATTGGCCTCTCAGATCTCCCTGGGAGAAAGGTCCCTGTCTAGTCCTGGGTGCGATCAAAGTACAAAAATGTGACCCGCACCGCAGGCGATCGGGGCGCTTAAAATACTGAGGGACAGCGACATGATCAGCATGCGAACAAGTGGACAGTCTCGCAGGAAACCCTCCTCTTTCTAAGAGTTTCCGGGTTTGGAATCCAGTTAGATGTCTGTGGGGGAACTCAGGCACCAGGGCATTTATCCTCTTGGGGGAAAAGTTACCGGGAACAACATTTCAGAGAACTCCCTCGCGCCTGATGTTAATTACAACTGAAATAGATTGTCTTCCTTCTCTAATTCAAGGACTGGGAGGTAGGACATAATCTGTTCTGTAGACAGTGGAATAATTAAGTACTTTTTTTGGTGAGTTTTGGGAAACGGATCACTTCTCTACACTGTCAGGTGAACTATCCTGTCCCCTGCAAAAGGAGGTGGTCTCCTTTTGCCAAGTGCTACTATTCTACACACCACTCCACTCCCAGCCCGCTTTAATCTTATTTGGGATGCCGAGTACAGGACCGGAAGCCAGTGTAGAGCTTGGAGATGCCAAGGTTTCCCCAAGACTGGCCTAAGCCAATCTGCGGATTTCATGTAATTTACTTTCCTTTCCTTTCTGCTGCAAACCCCCACAGCATGCACAGCTGAGAAGGCAGACCCTTAGAAATCAACCGTTAAAATACTGAAAATGTTGTCTGCTATTTTGAAGGGTGTCTCTGGGGACAAGGATGCCATCCCATAGTTTAATATTATAAGGTCTCCGGAGAGGTGTGGAGTGGCAGGAAGAGGGCGAGAATCACATCTTTGGTAAGGCACAGAAAGTAAAGATCCCAATTTATTAGTCCCAAATAAGCAGGCTAGTAACCGTTTACAAGCCTGTTTTCATAGGGCTGGCAGAGCATAGGCAAGAGCTTATGACAAGCAGGCAGGAGGTAAGTGGGAGGCTCCGGAGATGCTGTCTTAACCCACTGTAGCAATAAAACAGTAAGAACATGTTGACTCATTCTTGAAGTATTTTCTTGGAAAGAAGGAAAAATATGTTCACGGTTAAAATACTTATATGCTATCTATATGAAGACCCTTTCATTGAATTATCATGTGTCTCCCTTGCGGTTGGAATCACTGTCTTGGAAAACTGAAGCTCAGAGAGGGTGCCTTTTTCTCAAGACCACACAGCTAGGTAAGTAGCAAAACCTGGTTTCAAGTTAACATCTGTTTAGGTTTCAAAATATGCTCTCAATTAATAAGTTATACTGTGGGCCACTTCATATTCATCATGCCATTTTATTCTTGTAATGTTATTAAGTAGATGTGGCCCACCTTAACTGCATTTGGACTATAATTCTCTATTCATAAGGCAGATTCATGACAGTTCATTTTGAAACTGGTATTTGAGGGAATATATTTGGAGATATATTACAGTCCAGGTTTGGTTATGGATTGTCACCCAAAGGTTCTTGTGTTGGATGTTTGGTTCGCAATGCAGCAGTATTAAGAGATAGTGGAGTGTGAAAGGGTGGAGCCTTAAAAACTGGGAGGTGTGTTGGTCAATGGGTGTTTGACCTCAGAAATGGCAGAAGTGATTCCTGGGATTTTCTGGAGACTCTTAATTAGTTTTCTTGAGAACACGTGACTATGAATGTAGTTCAGTAGTAAGGCCCTGGGTTTGGTCTCTGCCCCCCCCCCCCATACACACACACAAAGAAAGAAAGGAATAAAGGTCAAGACACTAGTGCTGACTCCTACTTCTTCTAACTTCCTTTCTTACTGTGATACTTTCTAGTATGAGGTCCTCACTAAAATTCATGCAGATGGAGCTGCTGAATCTTGAAGTCTGTGCATAAAGAAATCATTGTTTTTTTAAAAGATATCTATCTATCTATCATCTATCTCTATCTATCTATCTATCTATCTATCTATCTATCTATCTATCTATCATCTATCTACCCACCTATCATCTATCTCTCTATCTTCCTCTCTAACTACTTGAGACAAGGTCTCACTAGATATTTTTGGCTGGTCTCAAAGTCAGAGATCCACTTGCCTCCTGAGTGTTGGGATTAAGCATGAACTACCACATCCAGCTACCTTTTGTTTTCGAAGAGGCGCTCATTCAGCCCAGGCTGGCCTCAAAGCCACTGTGTAGCTGAGATTGACTTTGAAATCTTGATCTTTTATGTTCTTAGCACTGGAGTTATAAGAGTTCACTACCCAATCTGGTGAAGAAACCTTTTTTGTTTATGTATTGCCTACTCTCAGGGAAGTATAACCATGTCAAAGGAGAATGGACTAATACAAAACAGAATATGATAATGTTCTCAGGGTCTTTGAGTTAGGCATTGGACTCCTGTCTTTTCCAATGTCAAAGTCTTGGTGGAAGTTGATGACTTCTTTACTTCAATTCATGTAGTAGGAAACCAGAAGCTTGGGGAGGGGTGGGGTGCTTGACTTCTGAAGTGGACTGTGGCTCCCTCAGAGCCATTAACTTGGTGGCTTTCAGTACCCTGAAGTTTCATAAAGTCAAGTATGCCTGACTCCCCTGGAAAGCAAACTTAGACACTCCAAAGAGCAAAGGTCAAACAGTTTCTGGGACTGAGCCACATACTCCAAAGGAAATACTGAATAGACAACAATGGGCCACAGGCATGGACTTGAATTCTCTACGAGGGCATGGTTTAAAGAGTGGGATGCACTATCAAGG